>NC_051198.1:18067643-18072643 GCF_015220075.1 Falco rusticolus | reverse complement strand
TCACTGCAGAATCCGGGCTCAGGTGGCGAGGGGGCATATTGTTTCTGTCACCTCCCTCCATAAAATCTCCTTAGCTATATTTATTCTTATACTAGATGACTTTTCCAGTCTGCAGAATTCTTTGTATTATTGTTCTTGAGTGGCGTCTGCCGACCCAACCCAGCCAAGCTGGAGCGTTGCACACAGAAATGGGAGCACTGACCTCTTTGTCGCTCCAGATTCCGCAGCCGGGCTGCCCCTTCACATTCCACGTTCATATTTAGGCTCTGGTTTTCCACTCCAACAAGTAGAGTCCAACAAATAAATAAGAGGACGAAGACAGGGCTGGGCATGTGCCATCCCACTTTTCCAAACTCTCTTAACTTCTCTTTTGATAGACAGGTGGCTCATTGAATTTGGAAAGTTGACAAAACTTTAAGATACAAAGAAAATGTAGTCTCTCCTCATGCAGAAATTGCCAGGATAGCACAAAACTGATGGGTAATCCTGTGCAAACAAAGTGAACCACCTGTGGTAAAGTTAGAGATCTTGGGAAGCAGATTGTCCTTACTTTAGTAATTATACACAAACACTTCTTAGTAAAGTGGATTAGAATTTAAAGAATAGATCAGCTTTATGTTCCACTATGAAAAAGGAAAAGTCTGTTAATTGCTCATAGACAGTAGCTTACACAGGGGCACTTCACAGCTGAATAATATGATATGGAAAAGACCTTTGTTTAAATAACACGAACAATGTTGTGACACAGACCAACTAAAATCCTGAACACACAGCAAGGAAAATAAAGGGAAAACAATACCGCATAAGGAGAGTTCTGGCTTTAAATGGGGGGGGAGGCAGGGGGCAGGGGAGGGTATCATTTGTGTCAGGCATGGCTAAAAGCACTTTTTTTTTTACCTTTCTTCCTTAGGCTTCTATTAAAAATATGCAAATATTCTGATGTGAGATGATTACAAAATGTAATATTTATGAGTAGTTTCCACATGCTTCAGTGTAATATGTATACGTATTTAATTTTTTTTTAAACCAGAATACCTAAGACAACAAATATTCGTTATTTTTTTAGAAATACATTCTTTTAGTGTAGATCTGAAGAGCACACGTAACATTATCCCTAGCAATTGGAATTGTACCACTCTAATTATCAGGTTATAATTCTCTCTTACAATAAGAATTTTTTAAATTAAACAAAATTAATAAACAAGCCCATCAAGAACTGCATTATAGCCTTGGAAGTGGCTTGCAATTATGTAAACCTTCAGGTAAGATTATGGTATTTCAGATGTCTGAAACAGTTCTTGAACTTAAATACCAGATATACAGCAATAGTTGGGCTGATTAGGGATAAACTTGTAGCCTTTGTTCTGAAGTTCCTTGCATAGTAGATTTAATTCAGGCCTTAAATCTCACTTGAACATAATTTATTTAATACACCAATTTAGGACCTTACTGTTTTTATAAGTAATGTTCAACTATTTATTGCATGAATTAGTTTGTCTACAAACTCTGACCAACTCTTGATAATATTTGACTATTTGACCTTAAGATTTCTTTTTCTGGTTATTAAGTGTTTTATCTTTAGTAGTATCATTTGCAGTAAGTAATATAGTTAAGCAAGAACTGTCAGTATTTTAAAAATGCTTTTTTACAGTTTGCTCACTTTATCCATTTTTTATTTGCAGTTGAAAAATGAAGAAAAAGATACATATGAGGAAAACCTCCATTACCCTTTTCTTCTCATTTTAACCAAATACAGATAGAAGATGATACTCTTTTATTGTTGGTTTTAAGGTGGAATACTGAAAATTAATCCATGTATGTGGATATCAAGGGAGTAAGGAGGGTTCAGTTCCCCCCTTTTGTTCCTGAGTCATCATCAGAGAAGTATTTCTAATCTAAAAGTTGAGAAAGATGCCTTGGCTCGTTTCACAGTGTGTAAACATACAGAAATCTTTTTTGTATCATTTTATAACTTTTTTCCAGTTATATTCCAGCCTAAAACCAATCAGACTTCACATTCTTCTCTTTTGTGCCTTTAAACTTATGTGTATTTTGTTCATCTCTTTAAATGTTATTTTTGGGTTGTATTTGAAAATACATGAATAATATACTTTGTGGGCTTATATAACTGGCTATAAAGTAGTAAATGCATTCACATTTAATTAGTAAGGAAATAGTTGTCTTAAGAGCTTTTAAGAGTGCACCTATTGAATGCTTGGATTTTTCTGCCCTTTTTTTTTTTTTAATTCCACTGTTGATTTTTTTATCCATGATTGAAATGTCCTCATTTGCTTCAGTGTTGAAGGCTTTTTTTTAGATATGTGTGCGTATATGGGTTTTTTCCAGCAGGACTTTTCCTTCTGTAGATGTATAAGAAATTATGCATCAGACAAAAGCCTCATAAACTGACCATTTGTCCTTTGGACACAATAGCCTGCCCAGCCCCTCTGCTCCTCCTCTCCAATTATGTGTGATTAGTCTCAGTGTGTTGTGTCAAGAAGGGGGAGTGTGCTGAGTGCTTATTATCTGTTTAGGTACAAGAAGAGCACATTTAGGTTCTGACTATGAATGGAAAGTGAGCCTTTATCAGGACTAAAATCTAAATGCTACTATCCTAGAAATGCTTTTTGAAAAATACATCTTTTATTGATAAATTCCAAGAAACACTGTAACAACTAAAGGATTTTGCAGTATAATCAAACTGTCTCCCTTGAATTAGTTTATATTGTGATATAGTGTGGCCCAAGTATTTGATAAAGATGTAATGTGACTTTTCTTGTACTGGGAAAGACAAAAATCCTACAAAGAAACAGGAACAATTTCTTATTTTCTTAACAGTTTAAGAGTCTTCTCAGAAAAAACAGCCTGGATCGTTAAAGAATCCTGCACAGTCTCTTGAACCACAACTCTTTTAACATGATGAAAAAAGAGAGAGAGGCAGAGACTGCAACTGAGAGAGGGAGGTACTAGATGCAAGGAAGTATAGAGGATCATGCTGAAATACATTAATTAAAAGAACTGCAGTTCAGCAATAAGTGTTTTTCCATATTTAACAAATTGGGCAGCATGTAAACTACAAGCTCATGAAAGTCCCCTTCTCTTTGCTGCTCTTCTCAGACAAATTTCTTCACTACTGGTTTGCATGTCCTTGTATTCAGTACTTTTTATGCTCCATTAGAGCACCTAGATGGATCTCAGAAGGCATAGGTCAAGTCGCAGTTAGATCATACATTTCTTTCTCACAAAAACTTGAATTGCAATGCCAAGTGATGGGCTAACATCACAATAACAGCAATTTATTCCTCTTTTGATAAAAAGCAGCCTATTCTCGGTGTTAGATAAAGACCAGGGGCAATGCAAACCAACCATTTATCCTAGAACTGAGTAGTCTGTCTCCCCTATAGCTGATATGAGTTTCATATTCAAACTCTTGTTGGAAGGTACTTGTCTAGTAGAAATCAAAAGCATTTAGGAGTAATTTAAAATTGCTGTGAAGGTAGCTTTAGTTTAATTAGTTTTGTTTTGTTTGTCCCACACAGGAGTGCCTTTGTTTTCTCTAAAAACACGTACAAGGAAATATTTATAATCAACAAAGGAGTGTGAAAAATAGTGAAATATTAAAATTTATAAACCTTTTATTTTTGAGAGGGCTTGAATGTCTGCTGTACAATAATCTAATAAAGATTGTTAGTTGTCAAAAATAGAACCAGTGTCACTGAAAATTGTGTTTTTAGCTCTAAGAAGAAAACAGTTTTACTCAAATTAGTAGCTGATAATTGCTTTTTATTTCTTTAGTGTCTGTCGTTTGAGTTGAAGGCTTTGCACAGGTGCTGCCATCCCTAAAGTGTGTAATTGATGGCTTGTTTACAAAAGATGCATTTAGGCTTCATCCTGCAAACTCACATTGGAGCTCCACAGGCAGCGAAGTTTCTCATCTACATAAGTGCTTGCAGGTTTGGTCCATGTGGATATTTTTAGAGGTATATAAGCAAGCTCTTTTCTTGATTTTTTTGTTTGTTTGTTTTAAAATGAGTATTGAAAAGTCACAGATGTAGAATTTATTATATATGAGGCACTAAAAATGTTCTTTTTTAGAGACATCTCTCAGAATCCCTTGTGTTAGTAGGGACTTGATGAGCTGTTTCTGAGCTCTTACATTTTAGTTAAAAACACGGTGTTTATTAATAAATCACATATCTTTGCTAAGGAAAAGTTAGGCAGTTTATCAAGTCATGCTTATAAAATGTATTGGAGCCTTTTGTGTGATGGGGTTTAACTAGTCTGATACTTGGTATATTTTTAATTATATAGTTTACCATGTTCTGTAACAGAATATTGAGCTTAATCACTTTGTGTTTGCACAGCGCTTCAAAGATGAATGACACTGTGCAGGAGCTGTGCTGTCTTCACCAAGAATGGAAATGTTAGGCTGATGCAAGTTTTCCTTCACATATGTTGGCAGTTTTTAAAGCAACATTGTGTCTGCCTCCTTTCTCAGAGAAAAATGGCAGTGAGAAATGATCTTCTTGTGGACACCAATTCCCCCAGGGCACAGCCCTAATGCAGCTGGTGCCACTGGCAGTGAGTTGTGATCTTCAGAATATAAATGAAAAAAAAAAAAAATTACATTTCCTGCTGTGAGATCTGGCAAAAGCTTTCTTAAAAATTACAAACTAGTCCTACCTGATAGCATTCTGGAACAATGGGACAGATCTTTCCATTTGGGAAATAAGTTTGGTTTGAAGTGAAAAATGTCTTAAGAATGTGAGATGAGGTAGGAGAACTTACTACCCCAAGTACCAGTCCAGCTGCAAAATCCTTATTAGACAAGTCATTCACATTTTGCCTGTGGCTTAATGGCTACATGTTTGTGTGAGAAGGGAAGTGGGATTAAAATTGTTCCCCCCATGAAAAGCATCCTTACATCTTGAGCCTGGCTGCATATGGTTTATCGAGTGTTTTATCTCCATTACAACTCTCCTTCACTGTTCCCTGAACAA